>NC_051164.1:13925254-13963336 GCF_013339745.2 Dermacentor silvarum | reverse complement strand
GGAAAGCTGCTGGAGAAGATGGAATAACAGTTGATTTATTCAAAAATGGAGGAAAGTTCATGCTTGAAAAGCTGCGGCCCTTTTACACAAAGCCTCACGACTTCAAGTGTACCAGAGAGCTGGAAGAACGCCAACATTATATTAATCCATAAGAAGGAGACGTTAAAGAATTGAATAATTATAGACCCATTAGCTTGCTTTCAGTATTGTTTAAATATTCACCAAGATAATTTCAAATAGAATCAGCGCAACACTTCAGTCAACCAAGAGAACAGGATTTCTTCAGGAAAGGATATTTACGATAGATCATATCCATGTCATCAATCAGGTAATCGAGAAATCTGCGGATTACAATCAGTTTGTCTATATGACTTTCATAGATTATGAAAAGGCATTTGATTCAATAGAGATACCAGGAGTCATAGAGGTATTGTGTAATCGAGGGTACAGGAGGCATACGTGAATATCTTGGCAACTACAAGGCAACTATCTACAAGGATTGCACAGCTACCTTGGTTCTCCACAAAAAAAGTAGAATGTTACCTATCAAGAAAGGAGTTAGGCAAAGAGACACAATTTCTCCAATGCTATTCACTGCATGCTTAGAAGAAGTATCAAGCTCTGAGACTGGGAAGGCTTAGGAGTGAGGATCAATGGCGAATATCTCAGCAAACTTCCGTTTGCAGTTGACATTGTTCTTTTTCAGCAACAATGGGGACGAATTACAACAAATGTTTGAGGACCTTAACCGAGAAAGTGCAAGAGTGGGGTGAAGATAAATATGCAGAAGACAGAGATAATGTTCAATAGCTTGGCAAGGGAACAAGAATTCGGGAGTGCCAGTCAGCCTCTAGAGTCTGTAAATGAGTACGTTATCTAGGTCCATTACTCACAGGGACCCTGATCACGAGAAATAAATTTACAGAAGAATAAATTGGGTTGGAGTGCATACGGCAGGCATTGTTAAATCCTGACTTGTAGCTTAGCTGGCAGACCATGTGATGCGTAGGATGGATAACCGGTGGACCATTAGAGTTACAGAATGGATACCAAGAGAAGGGAAGCGTGGTCGAGGACGGCAGAAAACTAGGTGAGGGGATGAAGTTAGGAAATTTGCAGGCGCAAGTTGGGATCAGCTAGTGCAAGACAGGCCTCTCCCTGCATCGCCTTCGTCCTGCAGTGGACCTAAAGATAGGCTGCTGCTGCTGATGATGATGATGAATAAGCATTTTTATGGCGACCATACGTTGAAGATAATATTACCTTACAAGCAATTGCTATCTTGCATGCACACATTATTACAAAAAATTATCTCACGCAAGATACCCTAAGACATCAATCCGAGTGAGCTCGCTAACCATCTGGCTAGCAGCAAGAAAATATCAAATGAAAGCTGATGGATCATCAAGTATGTCAGCCAAGAGCAAAGACTGAGCTTGCGCTATATAAAAGTTACCTTACAACTATTAGAGAAAGAAGAAAAGTGGTACGAATAGACTAGTTTTTAATTGACAAACAATTGTTAAGGCGATCACGACATTAGGAGCATTATGCTCAGACACAAATAAAGTCTGGTAGGTCAATCTGCTTGATGACCGATTGGAAGGTTTTAAATGAACAGATGACGGCCTACTACTGTGAACAAATTTATGAAATAGTGATAATATGGCAATGCCACGACGGAGGGTTATCACTGAAGTGATATATCTTTATTAATTAATTTGTGCTATCCTTGATTGAAAGCAGAATTTTTTTAAATAAATCGGATGGCCCTGTTTTAAATAGTGTCTAGTCCATTGAATAAATACTCACAATGAGGACACTAGATGGCATAAGCAAATTCAAGTTGAGAGCGAACTAAATAAGTAGGCTTGTTTATGTGTACTGGAAGGAGATTTACGCAGGTTATGGCGTAAGTAGCCTAATATCCTCGAAGCATTGGAACTTTCAGAGATGGTATGTGAAGACCAAGAAAGATACGAGCTTAAGTTAAAAGCATAATACCTACATTTTAGGGTTCTAGACACCATGTTGTTACCGATTTGATAGAAATAGATATAATTACCATGCTTACAACTTAATGAGACAAGAATGCACTTTGTAACAATCCAGGTCATTACACCAAATACTAAGGCGTTCAAGGTCATGTTGACACACTTGGTGGCCATAACCATTGTTAATTGTGCGGTACATATAATGCAGTCATCAACAAACACGCGAGTACAAGATGTTATGTTAATGGGCAAGTCGTTAATATAGATGAGATAACGCAAAGGGACAAGCACAGTGCCCCATAGCACTCCAGGAGCAACGTAACGCAGGTAGGATAAATAATTGTTCACAACTGCTAACTGCTGCTGGTTAGTGGAAAGATTACGTAGCAACGAGTACGTTAATTGTAATCAGTCCCGTTATTTCAGAAACACGGCCGCCTAATTTTAAAATGACGTCACCCTCCGAAAATGTCCAGGACGGAAACGCATAAAGAGGTACTGTCGGTATACTGCAGACATCCGCGTAGGTCTGTGGTTACAGAATGATATCGTTACCTTCAAAGAAAGCAAGCGCCCGAAGAAAACTTCGTGGAGTTGGCGGTTGATCTGAAGAAATTTGGCGTTTCATGTGACTTAACAGCCTCCTGAAACAAACACGCACTTCAGTATTATCTGATCGACGGTCTCCATTCACAGGCCATAGGTTGCCGTATGCTGGCCTGGAATCACGTTTGGAGGTTGGTACGCCCAGGGAAATTGCTACTAGTGAAACCCGGGAAATGTGTTCAGAGAAAATCGCGGGACAATCGCTCAGAAGCAGTGACGTCCACTGACAGAGCAAGGCGTCGATGTGGCGACCGGGGTCGGGCGCATCAGCATGCAGCTGGAACGACCAGATTTGACGTAAAAACCTGCCCGTTAAAAAATAATAAAAGGCCTAATCTATTTAGGAGTAATATCATTTTTGGAGTAATTTAAGTTATGCTAATTTACTTTTGGACTCCAAAATGCTATCTTAAACGCCTGAATGCTAGACGTTGAAGCGTGGAGAACAGATGCACTTGGCAGTTACACCACACCCAACAATGCTATTGACTCGCGTTTAAATTGTCGTATTATGGTGAATGCTTTTTACATGATAATCTGTGTTGCAATAATATCGCTATGCGCGAGGCGTGCCTTTCTCTATCTGAAGTTTCTCTGATGTTATCGCTGGTTCTATATCCATTGTCTGTTGTCACCGAACCATGTGTAATCCGAATGTATTGGCGACGAGCATTGTGCAGTACTTTCAGGAAGGAACGCGGGCACCGCCTATTACTGTGGAACCGTCAACGACTCGTGTATAAAAGCCCACGCACTCGCCCTGCAGATCAGACTTCCACGATCGCTGGCTGTGCTTGCCGCTATTGCTGTGCTTTGAGTGTAACCTGTTTATTTGGCATGGATTCACCCAATAAAATTTAACCGAATTCAACCAATTAGCAGTTTTTGCTACTGTCTTTTTCACCATCACGAACAACGTGACAATACATCCCCTTCGACTGGACAAATGCAGGCATGAGGTGAAAAGCCCACCCATGGGCTTTTCTCAAAAATGACTGTTTTATAACATTCTTGCTCTTTCAATAACCCGTCAATTACTGGGGTACCGGTGTTTCTTTGCGTACCTTATTTTATATATACAGGGTGTTTTCTTTATAGCTGCATGAAACTTTTAAAAATAACCTGAGGTAGATAGCGCAATTATAACCCTTTTAAAAGTTAAATTGCACGATGATGTGGCCATTCCTACTACGAGAAATCAGAACGCTTAACTGAATAATTTTATATTCACACTAATTAACTAATATACTGCACTAAGCACTACTATACTGCGCATGTTTCAATATACGAACTGTAGCTAGTGAGTCTTGCAAGGCCTATCGATTTCTAACAAGTTCTGAGCATGGATGCAGTGATTTGGGCGTGTTGGTAAGACATTGTGAGCTTTTTGCACGTGAAAAGACAAGGACGAGGAAGACGCGTATGTCATGTCTTCCTTCGTCGTCGTCTTGTTACGCGCTGAGCATGCAACCGGTTTTGAGGTTTGCGCCCTCAAATCTGGAGTAAAAATGCGCTGTTGCACTTACTTTCATATGAAAACGATGTTTTATGTATTCAAACACTCAATTTTACACAGATTGAACGACAGCGTTGGCTCTCGGACTGAGGCTTTTTGTATACACGAAGACGCCAAAAAATAAATGATGAGGCGATGGCGCCACCTCGTGGCAAAGCAAGCTACTCAGATTGTTGGCGCGAAAAAGGCATTTGATCTCAAATTGACGCCAATTGAAAAAGACGTGATGATAGGCAGAATGCAATGGGCATTTCTTTGTATGGCCGCTGCTTTGTATGGCCACTGCTTCTATTGTCAGTAGTGACAATATGTTGGGGTTCAGGAGAAACCTCTCTACGCAGGACGCGATGCTACAAATCAAACATCAGGTCATAAACAGCCCGACCAGGTCCACTAAGGCCATACTCGGCCTGGACCTGAAGAAGGCCTTTGACAACGTTACGCACGCAACCGTACTGGCCAAACTGCAGGAACTCGGCCTTGGCGAACGAACGTACAATTACGTTCGAGACTTTCTGACGAATAGAAAGGCCAAGCTTACTCTCGGGGAGCTTACTACCGAACAAATAGAGTTGGGTAGCGCCGGCACCCCGCAGGGATCGGTGATATCGCCCATGCTTTTCAACCTAGCTCTCGTGGGGTTGCCGCCCAAGCTAAACGAAATCGAAGGGCTCAATCACACCCTCTACGCCGACGACATTACGTTGTGGGTTACCGAGGGGTGCGACGGCCAGATAGAACACACGTTGCAACGTGCTATCGAGACGGTCGAACAATACTTGGAGAACACCGGACTGACCTGCTCCGCAGAAAAGTCTGAACTGTTAGTTTACAGACCTACGCGAAGAGGCCGCAAGCCGAACGGCGAGACGAACGACGAGAATCCCGGTAGGGACATACGACTAACGACGTCCGACGGGCGCCCCGTACCCAGGGTAGATAGCATGCGGGTTCTGGGCTTACACATCGCGGCCAACGGACATAATGGCGAGACCATCAGGAGACTGGAAGGCGCGGTTGCACAGACCGTCAGGTTACTCAGACGCATATCCAACAGACACAGCGGGATGAAAGAAGGTAGCATGATCAGACTAGTTCAGGCCTTCGTAATTAGCCGAATAACGTACGTGGCACCATACCTCAATTGGCACGTTGCGGAGAAGACAAAGATGGAATGCTTAATCAGAAAGGCTTACAAACAGGCAATAGGGCTACCGATCAACACAAGCACGAACAGGTTACTGGATCTAGGTCTACATAATACGTTGGGGGAATTGATAGAGGCACAGAACATAGCGCAATACGAACGTCTTTCCAAGAGCAGGACGGGCAGATACATATTAGAAAAGTTAGGCATCGGGTATCACGCTCAACACGGCATCAAAGTCGACGTACCCAGCAGCCTCAGGGACAAGTTGGTCGTCCCTCCGCTACCAAAGAACATGCACCCGGAATATCACAGGGGTAGAAGAGAAAAGAGAGCGCAGGACGTACAGAGGAAGTACGGCAAATGTGAAGACGCGGTGTTCGTGGACGCGGCCAGGTACGCGCGCAGGCGCGCCTTCACGGCCGCGGTGGTAGATCACGAGAACACTTGCAAAACTAGTGTCACGGTACGCACGGTGCACGCGGAAACAGCGGAGGAGGTAGCCATCGCGCTAGCGGTGGCCACCACCGAGGCCGAAGTGATCATCAGCGACTCCCAGACGGCAATTCGCAACTACGCCAACGGCCGCATCTCCCCCGAGGCGTTACGAATACTACTCGCGGGAAAAACCGGAAATAAAGAAGTTTACATCGTATGGGCACCCGCCCACACCACATCACTCGCCGGCAACGAGGCGGCGCACGGGGCGGCTCGAGGGCTTACGGACCGAGCCGCCAACCGCACTACCGCCGCCTCGGACACGACGTCTGGTGAGGGGTGGGAGTGTGAGGATCGCCTGACGAGTTTTAGAGATATAACGCAACACTACAGACTGGCGAGGTGCAAATTTCCGCCACCACACCAGAAACTGAACAAGAGACAGGCGGTCGCATGGCGACAGCTGCAGACAAGAACGTTTGTAAACCCGGTGATCTTGAATCTCTGTTACCCAGAGCTTTATTCGTCCAACCAATGCAAGTTTTGTGAGGCCAGGGCAACCCTGGAACACATGTTATGGGAGTGCAAACGAGGGGGGGTTCCAGACGGGGACGCAGCCTCGAGCCGAACGCGCTGGGAGATTACGTTGCTCAGCTCCGCCCTCGAAGACCAACTCTGGGCCGTCCAGCGGGCCGAGGAAGCCGCCAGAGCTCAAGGGCTCCTGGCCGACACCTAGGCAGGGGTATTCGCCCAAATCCCCGAATAACTCGCCGGATTATAAATAAAGTTATCATTCATTCATTTAAAGGGCCGTAGAGCAAGGCAAACGCTGCATTTGATGTCCAGTGGCTCCATTATCGCATTTTACATACCTACATTTACAACAGATCCGAACCACTGCCCTGAAAAACAATATAGAAAATTCATTTGTACATTTCTTACCCCCAAGGACACGTTTAAGGCTCTTTTTTCCTGTGTCAGTGGTTTATTAGTTGATATATATATATATATATATATATATATATATATATATATATATATATTGCGCGGCCTAGAGTGGAAGACTTGCTTGTGTTATCTCGACGATATTGTTGTTTTCTCTTCCACCTTCTCTCAACACCTGCAACGACTGGACGAAGGCCGAGGCCGAATGGCATTACGTTGAACTCGTAGAGCCCATCTGGTGTTGAAAACGCAGTTTTTTCTTTATCGTCCTCATGCATATGTATCTGCCAGTAGCCTGAACGCAAATCAAGACTCGAGAAGTACTCGGCATTCTGCAGTGAATCCAAGGCATCGTCTATGCGCGGCATAGGGTACACATCCTTGCGCGTGATCTTGTTGAGTGCCCGGTAATCAACGCAAAACCGGACAGAGCCGTCTTTTTTCCGAACTAGAACGACGGGGGATTACCAAGGACTAGCGGAGGGGCGTCTTATCGCCCGTTGCAGCATGTCGTCGACGTTTGTTTCTATCCGATGCGTGATGACGGAAGTCTGTCCCAATGAAGTGGCATGTGCGTCAAACGAAGTTTCATACTTTTTCAGCAAAGCAAGCAACTGCTGTGACTGTGAAGAGGTCAGGTCGGAACTGATGGCAGCTTCAAGGGCAGAGAGAGGCGCGGAACGTCCAACAGAAGCCACTTCAACAGAAACAACAGAGAGATGCTCGAATTTAGTGACGCAAGCCAACATAGTGCCCTTAGGGATCAGAAGTTTTTCGGATGTCGGGTTGGTAGCGCAGACGAATGCGGAGCCATTCTCAAGCCGGACCAGCCCTGATGCAAAGACTATCCCTCTGCTGAGACAGTGCGCAGATGGTTGTACGAACACGTCACCATGGTCAATGACATCCGACGCGATTGCAACAATTCGCTGATGGAAAGGAAGTAGCTCGGTGTCTTCTGCAGCAAGCAAACGAAGTGGTGCGTCATCTGTATGTAGCGAATAGGCGGTGTCGGTCATGTGGAGAACACGTTTCCGACAGCAGATAGAAGCGGACGCCGTAGAAAGAAAATTCCATCCTAATATCCTCTGCTGGGTACACGAACGGAGCACTGCGAATTGTACATAATGCAGAATTCCATCAATGGAGACACGAACAGTGCACATGGCGGCAGGTCGAATCGCGTTCCCTGGAGCAGCGAGTAGCGTAGGTCCATCATAAGGAGTGGTAACTTTCCTGAGGCGCGAACACAAATCACGGTGAATAATTGACAAACTAGCGCCAGTGTCTATTAAAGCTTCCACGTGTACTCCTTCTACGAAAACAGATAGCATATTATGCGGACGCGCTGGAGGAATTTCTGTCCTGTCGAGCAATGCAGCTTTTCCTCCAAAAGCTGCATAATTTAGTTTTCCGGGCGACGGTCGGCGAATGGAGAGGCTGGTCGAAGTGGCGAGGTAGAGCGACGAAGGGGTGACGGCGAGCGGCGTCTGGCCGGACGGTAGCTAGAAGGCGTCGCGGAGGTTGCACGTGGCGATGGAAAGCGGTCGGAACGCGGAGCATAAGGACGGCGTTGGAAAGAGGCCCCAGCAGAAAAGTCGTCCCGTTCGTAGGTGTCAAATCCGCGACGCTCGTCTTGCTGCCGCTTGTGACAGAAACGTGCGATGTGGCCACGATATCCACGGTAGTAACACATAGGTCGGGTTGGACGCCATGGCGGAAAGTAAGCTTGGTTTGGTGTGCTGGTAGACATCGAAGCCAAGTGCGTCTGCGTTGGTTTCGGAGGCATCGATGGCACGAAGGCTGGGGCAGCTGCGGCTACCTGCGCGTACGTTGGTGGGGGCCTAGGGACTAGAGGGTCCGTATACGCAGTACCCGCCATAGACGCCAACTCCTCCTTGACAACGTCACGCAATGTGGTACTGGGGGTGTGGGCAGGAATGGGACCTGCCGAGAAGCCAAGAGACTGCAGCTCTTCTCGTATTATTGCGCGGACCATTGCGCGCAACGAGGAATCGGTGATAGGGTTGTTGTCAGGAGTGTCCGGGGGCGGCAATCGGACAGATTCGAGCTCGTCGAGGCGCTGGCACGTAGCTACAATATCAGCGACGGTAGCCGGGTCCTTGGTTGCCAACGCGTTGAAGGCAAGAGGCCCAATGCCTTTTAGTATGTGGCGTACTCTGTCTGATTCGGCCATGGAAGCGTTGACGCGTCGACACAGAGCGAGGACATCCTCTATATACGAGGTATATGACTATATACGAGGTATATGAGTTGTTGTTTGCGAGTGTCGAGTGTCTTCTTCGCGATGGCGGAACGAACAGCCGGAGTACCAAAAACCTGTCGGAGCTGTTGTTTGAAAATATTCCAGTCGGTGAGGTCGATCTCGTGGTTGAAAAACCAAGTTTTCGCTACGCCCGTGAGGTAGAAGGAGACGTGGCGTAGCTTCATCACCTCGTTCCAGTGGTTAGCAGAACTTACCCGGTCGTAGTTGTCAAGCCAATCCTCCACATCTTCACCACGGAAGCCAGCGAACAGATGGGGGTCACGCTGGAGCCCACTGACGATCCAAGATGGAGAGGCTGCGGCAGGCGGAGCCGAGATTGTAGACGTAGAAGTGCCAGAGTGCTCGTCCTGCGGCATGTTGGCGGACAGCTGGCACAAACGGCGACCTGAGCGAAGCTCCAGGAGGTAGAGCGGGCGAGCAGAGGACGGGGGACCGAGGATCAACCTCCACCACTTGCGACGTAGCGTTTACACGACCTTTAATACGCCCTGAAGACGCGGCGGACCGATCACACTCGAGGCACAGATCAGTCTCAAGATGAGTCCCCACAAGCGATGAAGATGACGAAGCTGATGAGATGATGAACAAGTGCAGCCAATGAAGAAGTCACTAAGAAATGCCCACAATATATATGTATGTATGTATGTATGTATGTATGTATGTATGTATGTATGTATGTATGTATGTATGTATGTATGTGTGTGTGTGTGTGTGTGTGTGTGTGTGTGTGTGTGTGTGTGTGTGTGTGTGTGTGTGTGTGTGTGTGTGTGTGTGTGTGTGTGTGCGTGCGTGCGTGCGTGCGTGCGTGCGTGCGTGCGTGCGTGCGTGCGTGCGTGCGTGCGTGCGTGCGTGCGTGCGTGCGTGCGTGCGTGCGTGCGTGCGTGTGTGCGTGCGTGCGTGCGTGCGTGCGTGCGTGCGTGCGTGCGTGCGTGCGTGTGTGCGTGTGTGTGTGTGTGTGTGTGTGTGTGTGTGTGTGTGTGTGTGTGTGTGTGTGTGTGTGTGTGTGTGTGTGTCATATTTGAAATTAATGATGAAACGCGTGTGCGGACTAGGCTACCAACTTGTTGTGTCAAGCCACCATGATACCTTGCATGTACCGATATACCGAACATGATTTTGCAGATGGTTCTGTAACAGAGTCCTCTTCCGCAGCAGCTTACACGATACCTGGAATGGGGATCACGCAACGGTTCAAGATGGGACATCGTTTACAGCATGAGTTTACCGGCGCTCGAGACGTAATCCACTGCATACTGCAACAAAGCCTCGCTAAATTGACAGTGACTGAAAATCGGCGCTGCGACTCATAAGCAATTGTATGAATCACAGAAGCGCATATGGTCCTCTGATTTACGTCATCAACCGCTGCTTGCTGAAGCGTCTCTATCTTGGCATACCATTGTGCTGCTATGGATTCCTAGCCATTGTGGAATAGCTAGAAAAGAGCAGGCTACGGCGGAGGCAAAAATGTGCACACACTGACTGGTAGATTACAAAAATGCAGCGGCACCCAACATGAAATCCTGGCACCCAACACGAAATCCAATAGGAACTCGGGAAACAACTGGGGCATAGGTTGCATTTTTTTCACAAGGAGACAGAACCTGTTGCCTCGTTCATAGCAGCCCTAGGAACTGCCATGCGACAAATGGCGACCCCCACACGAGCGAAAACGAGCAACAGATGGAGCCAGCGATCCCGGATGAACTAGTGTCTGAATTGAGCAATGGCCCTCGATGTGAACCCCCCGATAGTTCATATGAGGGACAGGGAATGGATATAGCAGGAATATAATGGGGAAAATGACCAGCGGTTGTGGTCTCAGTAAATAAAAGGTAGCTGGGAAAGAAAATAGGTGGTTCAGAGGGGAGCGAATACTTCAACATTCGGGGTGGTAGAGGAGAACGAAAATGGGAGGAACTCTATCATATCCTGGAGAGGAACTAAATCTCTCTGGCGTGCTTTGTAGAAACGCACCTTAAGAAAGGTGAAGCTCCGCCTCCACAAGCGAATGATCATGTATGGGAAGGCATCAGTTGTGTAGATGGAGAACGTAGAGGTGGCGCGATAGATGCCCTTATCCGCGCAAGTTCACAATGCACGAGAGCCCAGCAATCTTGCATTCAAGACATGTGGTTGACGGGCCAGCTGGGATAAGAAAATGTGGCCTTGAAAATTGTTTATCTTGGCACAGAAAGAGATGCATATAACCAAATTGTTGAAATTCTAACATGCCTGGAAGGGAACATGCCAAACTAAGCTATACCTACGATCATAGTGCGCTATTTCAATGCCCACATAGAGGATTTAGACAAAACTACAGATCAGATGGGAAGGTTACTATGGGACCGGGTAGATCGGACATACCTGATATTGGTAACCACGTACTACGTCAAAATCTACTGGAAATATCACATGGGAGGTTAGGGATAAACTTCAGGCATTGATTTTTTGCTGTTTACCACCTGCCCTCGTCGTTCGGTTAGGTGAAACGGTTATTGACTCTAGGGGCCAATAAAGTGCTGGCAGTGACCACAACAACTACCAAATATTTTGTGGCCTCCAGAGACAAATCAGGCTCTCCATCTAAAACGATCTCCAATACTTCGCCGGACTATGCTATTTGGAGAATTGTCAGTGCGCTCGAGGAGGAGGCTGAAACAGCTGACTTCACATAGTATACGAACTTCGAAAATTGGATGCAGGCTGCCATAGCGAAATTTAAAGCTTATTTCAAGAGCAGGACCTACAGCTGACAGGGCACTGCGCGTGTGCCTAGCAGGTGGTTGTGGCCCATGCTACGCTGCCCTCTGTTGTACCAAATCAGTGTAATTAAATGCTGTGAAAAGCTTGACAGCCTCAAGTGCTTTTACCGCGACGCTGTTTGGCTCTAGTTTGTTGGCATGTTTCATGTCGTCCGTGGACAAAAATGTGGGCTGATCCCGGATGTAGTGCAATACCGAGCCGACCCGCGGCGAAGGTGCAGCAGGCTGCATTCAAGCACTCATCAAAGTGAAGCGAAAAGTGCATACATTCTTTGAAGTCACGCATACAACATACAGAACAGCATTTGTGTCACTGAAGAACAAGCACAAAACAAGCATCCGAACCACATAATTTATGATGAGGCGCTCCTGATCCCCGAATACTTTTTCCGGTAAAGATAAATGTCACTAGCCTTTCGTCACTAGCGTTTCGTATATAAAAGAACCAGCCTAGCAATTGATTTCAATTTTGTTGCAACACTGATATGAGCAGGCAACGCATAGTTAGGACTCCCGAGGAGCTGGATGAATGCGAGGGACAGCAAAGGGAAAAGGAAAGGGCAATACAACCATTGGCGGCTGCTGTCAAAATTAAAATTACTCCCATTACTACCCTTACAACCATTACTCTAAAGCAATAAAGCTTCAACAGCTTCGCTGGACATCCGCTTTTGCAGGGCTGGATGGCGAGTCAATTTTGAGGCGAGTCGTGTTTGAGGAGTGTTTTTCAATGCGAGCCAAATGCCGAAAGTAACCTGAAATTGCTGCTATTGGAAACTACACCATCGTAGGTTTCGTTCGGACACTCGGGTATATCACAGTGAGCCAATTTAATCAGCAGCAGCGGGTTACAAAAAAAAAAAACACCTTTCCAATGGAAAATGAGGTGTGTCCTTCAACTGTGCCAGTCAATATGAACCAAAATCCCTTACCGCTCCTACGCCACCTCATGACAACGCCGGTAGGCGTCTGCTATGAGAGTTCACGCCTGAGAACGTTGTGTAGTTTTATTGTTTTCGATAGCGCGAAACGGCTCCTGACAATAGATAAGGATGGCTATGAAAAATATGGTGACAGGTTGGCTCCTAGACAGGATTTTGCGAAGGTACGTTCATCCAAAAAAAAAGTCGCAGTTTCGCCAGAAAGGCGAAGTATCGATTGCGATAGCAAATTAGCAGATATCTATACGAAGCAAGGCTAGTAGTTTAATGGGCCATATAAAGTTCTAAACATTAGACAAGCACGGTGTCATGCAGGCACAGGTAAACACGAACGCACCTCGCTCGATGACCGCGGTAACTGGCTGTGATAACGCTGGAGTGAGAAAGCGCGCCGGCAGCAGCGGGCAAATTTACCTTCGCGGAGTCTGTCGTACCGCTTCATCGCGAAATAAACGTCGAAAGCACAGCGCATACGAAGCTACCGACACTCGCAGATCGCTTTGAAGATGAGACCCGCGCAGGCCCGCACTTCGCCCACATAGCAGATCGCTTTTGAAATACGGCGCCGGCGCAGCAGCGCTGTGAGCCGCAGTCGACAGAGAAGAACGCACCCCCCCCCCCTACCCTCCCTCTCCGTCGCCTCGCCCCCGTGCCTCGCGCGCGAATGAAGAACGCGCGCTTCCTGCCTGCCTTCCTCTTTCGCGTGCGCTACACTGAGCCGCGATTGCCGGCTCACCTTCGCACGTTTTAACTGGCACACACAGCGTAGCCCTGTGGAGATGATTTGTCGTTGTTGGACTTTATGCGGAGACTCATGGCGACGGCGACACTGACAGAAGAAATGCGCTTGGAGTGTCCATATAATTGCTATCGCAATAAAACAGGGCAGTGTACGCGAGGGCGTGGCCGCTCTAGGCTGGGCGCCAGTGCAGCCAGCTAGGTTACGTATGACAGTAAACTCGTGCAGGCAGAGTGGCAGCTAGAAGTGTGCCTCCAAATGTTCTGCTTATACGTTCTTTCCACCTTTTAACAATAATTTTTCAATGCATCCTCAGTTGCAGACGACAGCTAGTCATTCAGTAAATCAATGCAATATCTCACTTAACTCTTGCATAATACGTACCGAAAACGACTAACAGCCTACAGCGCACTTTCCTGGTCAATGTGTTTATAGTGCACAAGCGATACAGTGCAAAATCATGTTGTCTGCTCCGATACCTGATCTCAAAATAGTCTAGTGATGATGAAACAAGCATATTCGTGTATCGTCGTTTCAAAAAAGCATCATTTATTGCCATGTTTGTACTGCCACTGAATTACATTTGTCTTCCCTTTTACATTTCCCTATGCGACCTTTATGTCAGAAACGCTTACTTCAAATCAATTGTTATTAGCTCTGGTATCGCAAAAGTGAAAGTTTGCTCGGCGCGACAATGTCAACTTTTGTAGCTGCTGATACCTGGTAGACTGACCGAAATAGAATCTTCCCAGTGCTACAGCACAAAAATTGCACCGGCCTGCTCTTTTCTGCTGTTATTGTTCGTGTGCTTCCTTCGATGTAACAGTGCTACCAGCACTAGTTGTCGTTACTGTTCGAATCCAGCGCGATACTACAGCGCGCCGCCTTGGATACACACTGAGAAAGCTTACAGCCTGCATGCCGCCAGCCTTACAGGACTTTAGGAATGTCACCAGAAAGTAAATCTCGAACGAAGCAGCACTGCACTGCAGGCGACCAGCATCAAGCTCAGATGCGTGCACAGCAAATTACTATGGTGCGGGACTTCGCGTCCCACTCCGTGGCAGAACCCCTGAAGAGTTTTAAAATCTGAGTGCATCCGTCAAAGAAGTGAGGGTGTGCAAGTAAAGAACAGTTGATGTCTCTGAGATGGCAAAACTAATGTGGTATACTTTACATCTCGTAGGTGTCTCTCTGCTTATATGGGGAAATCGTTCAGGTGCATAATTACCCGGTTGAAGAAAGAACTGTGCTCTCCGCACAAATATAGGCGCTCGTAATTGGTCAAAAATTGTCACGCTATCTTTCATAGCACATCGATTTTGTTTATTCTCAAAAATCAACTCAACCATGAAATCACACAACCATGTCATGTCAAACATTCGCCTACAGCTATGTTTGTTACCCATCAGTGAAACTGTTTAACAAATAATTATAATATAAAAAGGCCTGAATTGCTTTTGTGCACTCATATTTGTCACCCCTAATATGAATGTGCTGAAAGGCATCTTCTGTTTGTTATGCGACCTCGTATGCGTTTCCTCTTTTTATTCCTTCATGTCTCCTCCTATTTATATATAATTTCCTCGAAATAAAGAATTTGAAGTGAGTCGACGTTTCTGTCCGCGTGTTCCATTCTTTAGTGCTATCGGTCACTTGCGCGTTTTGAATTTAACAAGAAAATGAATCCGTACCACTCCGCTCGAGTTTCCTTTCCACCTTAGTAGTGTTAACTTTTATAGAACGTTTGCATTTATTTTACGTACTAACATGGAGCGAACGGCTACTGTGCTTTGAGATCAACTTTATTAAACCCAGGTGATAGAAAACCATTAATCCAGTGCCTTACTCTGCAGCGTCGGTAATAAGCGAAGTAGATGCGTTAGGTCATCAGGCTCACATTTTTGCTTTATAAGTGCAATTCAACGCTATTTCTTACAATACTAGCCTGTGTGGTGGACGGCACACTGGTAACAAGGTCGTCAAAATTCCTTATATCGATTCGGGTCATCTCCAAGTATTTACAATAAACATTGCCTCTTGCTTTCGCTGAGGTATACGTGCTAACCTCTCGAACCTTAACTGCGGTCGATCATTGTTTAGTGTCGAGATGAGAACGCGCTCGCAATATTAGCTATATTAGATATGTAGTTTGACAAAGCTGTGTATCCAGAGGGAATGAAACGCTCGCGAAAATGTTCCATTGCCTTTCTGTATACCGTGTTGGTCATCCACTCGGCCACCTTGCCTTGCCTTATCGTTTTCTATATTTTTATTAAGGCGAAAGCCTTAGATGGCTCATGGGTCGAAAAATTCGACGACCATCCGGCTTTATGGCACCAAAATTAAAGTGATCTCATACACATCAAAGACACTGTTATGAGTAGAAGCAAGTTCGAAATGACTATGGAAGCTACGAACATAGCAACATTTGGTGACGCATGCGCCGGTAAGCCACCAATTTATTCGTCAATGAAAGAACCATATTACCTCTGCTTGCGTTGGACGGACACCCCTCTAAATAATTGGTGTGGCCAAAAAACTGTCTGCGTGTTGTTTTACCAATTTTGATCATATTTGCCGAGAAATGCACACATGTCTTATGACGTTTTGAGGAGTATAAGTACACGTGCGAGAACTGGAAATTAAAGACGTTGACGTTGCTCTGCCCGCACCGCGACTTCTTCTGCCCGCCCTTGATGCTGGCTCCCTCCGATGCGCAGTTCCCACTTACACGTCTCCGTCAATGCGAGAGTATACCTATGTCATCTATTTGGCGTTCTCTCTCCCTTTGCTTATAACTTTTCTCGTACTTGGGGCTGAATTCACTAAGCGAACTTACGAACAAATTTGGGCGTAAGAAAAATGTTACCAAAAAAGCGTATATACAAAGCTAAAACTATTCGTGATATCAGGCAAGCTTGTCATGCCCGCCGCTCCAAAGACAAGCGCTGTAGTCGAAAAGATACACCTATGTAAGGGTAGCACAGGTGCGAACTTCAATACTTCCGCCAATAGTAAGCGTAAGTCGATTCACAAAACCTAAACAGCCGTCGCAGATGACGACTTAAGAAGAAATTTCTACAATAGGGGTGTAGCAGTCTTACGAACATCATTATGGCTATATGCGCGGCTCGAGCTGACGCAGATAAGCGTTGGAACGCGCTGTTGCGACTGATTGGCCAGATGCCACAACTGACAGCCGAGGATGGCGCGTGCTTATATCTTTGTGGCGCACTCTGATTTGTCATCTCAAAACGCATTGAGCTGTTTCAGTGCATAATTGTATTGAGCGTGCGCTGCTGTGGAAGAGCACGCTCAATACAATGTGTTCGCCGCACATTAATGCTGTGTGGCGAACTTCTGCCTAATGTCCGATAGCCTATGTTTCTGTATGCACGCAGTAGCCTGAATTCAAACTTGTTCCTGCTGCACAATTCACTGTAGTCTTCTGTGCTTTTAGCCTCGGCTTTTTATTATATAGCTCATAGTTTTAATTCAGCCCAAAGTTGAAGCGACGTGCTATCAGTGCCCACACTGTTGCTCATTATGTGGCCTACGTTGTGAACCAACGTATGCGTACGACGGATGGCAATCCTGTCTATGATATGACACGGGACGTCAACACAATGAAATAAAAAAAGAAATGACGTATAAAATGATGTACCACCATTGTGATGATGTGAAATAAAATGCATCTCACGAATGAAGCAAACAATTGTCGCATGCGCGCGCGACACACACACACACACACACACACACACACACACACACACACACACACACACACACACACACACACACACACACACTCATTTATGTTTATACCCACAAAGAGGCGTGTAACTGGAGGCACGTCGTTTTTGGTAAAAGTGAGCGCAGCATGACGCTCACAAAGACACCACTACGTTTTAGTTTTGCATGCACAAAGCCACTACAGGCAACAGTCAACGGTAAAAGCAGACGGGAAAAATGCGACAGCAGATGACAGCCATCCTTCCTCTGATTGGCCGGAGATGCTTATTCTAAACCCCAGACTAACATCAGTCCTGGGCGAAATAACGTCACTCACGTCTTTCAGTCGCTTCGTGGGATGTTCTTTCTATAGTTTCCTCCTCTCACTTACTCTCACCTAATAAACCCTTCATAGACGTTTGTGAATCCCAGCGCAAGAATTTTCGTCCAGCTGCAACACTCTTACGGTGCTCCGCGCCTGCTGTGCAGTAATCAGGTCAACATGACGGCGCGATAACGCCGGTCACAGTGGCCCGGTATCGTGAAGTGAACAGTGTGGAGCGTGCCCGATTCTAACCGCGGTCACTAAAACGCTTCGTATCAGCAAGATCAGCATTGACGTAGCTCGAATTATGCTGCCTTGTGCGCTCTCCCGGCGGCGCACAGTTCGATCACTTAATTCAGTGCGTTTGGACACAGCTACGACATTTTTATGTATTTGCGGTGTAAGCGCATATCGTCGGGATCGTACTAAACGACTGAACGCACTTCACATAAAGGCCGGGGTGCTTGCGGCATACGGCTGCCAACTCAATAATTACTTCATTTATGTCTAACTTCTATATTTGCCTTCACACAGCACACGTATCAGCAACTTCTCATGCTTCGACTCTGCCTCAGTGATAGTTGTGGCTTCACATGTTTTAATTCGCCGCAAGTGGGAAAATACTTATCGAGAAGATGCTCAGGCAAGGAGACACAATCTCTCCAGTTATAATAATTGAATGTTTAGAAGAAGTATTCAAGCTATTAGACTGCGGAGGTTAGAGCGCTATGATCACGGGCGAATATGTCAACTACCTCCAGCTTGCCGATTACATTGTCCTGTTCAGGAAAGTTGGGACACATTTCAACAATTCATTGAGGACCTTGACCAAGAAAGTGTGATAGTAGGTTAACAAAGGTAATGTTTAATAACCTGCCAAGTGAACAAGAATCCATGATCGGCAGTCAGGCTCTAGAGTATGTAAAGGAGTAAGATTATATTGCTCAATTACTCATAGGGAACCCTGATTATGAGACGGAATTTACATCAGAATGAAAATGGGTTGGAGTGCATACGGCCGCCATTACCAATTCGTGACCGGGAGCTCACCGCTGTCGTTGAAAAGAAGAGCGTACAATCATTCCATTCTTCCAGTACTATCATATGGGGCAGAAACTTTGAGGTTAACAATGAAGTGTGAGTACAAGTTAAGGACCGCTAACAAGCGATGAAGCGAAAAATGCTATGCCGACATATCGCTAAGAGAGGGGAAGAGAGCGCTGAGGATCAGAGAGCAAACGAAGGTAGTGTTGGTTGAAATTAAGAGGAAAAAAGGAGGCCGCCTACTTTATAGGGCAGATAATCGGTGGTCCATTAGAAGTACAGAGTGGGCGCTAGGGGAAAGGAAGCGCAGCCGGGGACGGCGGAAAATTATGTGGATGAGTAAAATCAGGAAATTTGCAGGCATAATTTGAAATAAGCTGTGTGCCCTGAGTATGCACGCGAAAGACTCACACTGGCAGCCACCTTGAGGCATTTATATAATAGACCACTGTCGGAGGACCTCTTGCTAGGCGCAGGGCCACAGAGTTGTCAGACAACAGAGGCAATGCGTGCTTTTTCACGCTTCTTAGGCGACACGGGCCTGGACTCACGCTTGTGATAATCATATGTGCAATGTGTCCTTTCACCTAGTTCCTCCCATTATCATCCCCCCTTGTGACCCTCTTTCTTCCCCTCCTCCCCTTCCCTTACGTAGAGTAGCAGGCCAGATGCTCCATATTCCGGCCGACCTCTCTACTTTTTCACATCAATAAACTACTTCTTCTTCTTGAAATAAGCTAGCGTGGTTCAGGCGTAATTAGATATCGCTGGGAGAGCCCTTCGCCCTACAGTGAACATAAAGCTATGCTGATGACGTTTTAGAACATACAAAATTCGTGCGGAATTTTAACTCACTGTTGCTCTTGAGCCGCATTTCGCTTCGTACTGCGAGGCCGCGTTCGCATGGTTACAGAAGGGCGTCGGGCGCTGCTTGGATACCACCCAAGCGGTACATACAATACCCCCTTGGTATCGTACTATATGCGCAGTGACTGCTCTGAACAAAGTGGCGTTAGTGTCCCAAGATCGACGAGTTGAACCGATTTGATCCGAAACCAGCTAGAATGTCGCACCAGCTTTGTGTTTTTGAGTACGGTGCTCTACAGTATTCTGACGTGCACTTCAGCGTGTGTTCTTATGAGGCTGGTAAATTAATGGCAACGTTGGCGCTGAGCATCGTGGTGATGTTGACTGATTATCCTTGACTTCTATAAGGTACCACTTGGGCTATGGCGGACAGTGTAGTCGAGGGCTCCAGGCCCTGACATCGTGAACATATGATTTATTACCGGTCTCCAAAATTGATTTGTACGCTCCTTTGTGCATTTCGCCTCTGTCGGAATGCGCTCGCCTGAACCGGCAAGAACAAAATCTTGACCTGGAGTGAGGCATCATCGTGTTTCATCAGCTGAGGAGAAGCTAAGAACAAGCGATGAAGCTGATACGATGTCAAAGTGTTGATAGCCAGGAAAGCTTACAGGTGTGGATGTTAGGTAGTGTAGTTCTCTGTCATAATTTGTGAGTATTGATAGTAACGGCTTTTAAATGCGAAGCATTTCTTGGCGAACATTTGCTACTTTGACACTATCTGTCAGATACTGTCAAATAGATAGATAGATCTATCTATCTATTTATCAATCAAATAGATAGATAGATCTATCTGTCTATCTATCTAGCTGTCTACGACTTTGTGCTCTCATGGTCGTTTCGTTAACTTGGTATGTACCAAAATTGACAAACAATGACAAGAGTACATGACGAACACATGCAAATGATACGTCTTGAGATGAATGTCATGACATGCGTGTCATGTAGGTCATGAAACAGCCGCGTACGTCTTGATGCTCTCATGGTCGTTTTGTTAACTTGGTAGGTACCAAAATTGGCATAGTATGACAGGAGTGTATGACGAACAAAAGTGATAAGTCATGACATAAATGTCATGACATGCGTGTCATGTAAGTCATGACAATAAACCAGCGAAAAATATTAACACTCAAAACCACTGAACTGGGCTCGCACGTGGGTACTAAGTGAAGGAAACACTGAAGGATGCTGGTAGGAGTCATAGTCATGAGCATGACTCATCAAAAATGGCAAAGACTCAGCGAAAAACGATTAACACTCAAAAACCACTGGAATCGGTTCGGACGTGGTCACTAAGTTATGGAAACACTACAGCATGGTGGTAGAAATCATATTCATGAGCATGACTCAGCAAAAATTACAATGACTCATCAAAAAAAGAATAACACTCAAAAGCCACTGAAATGGATTGTGACGTGGGCACTAAGCAAAGGAAACGCTCAATGATGATGGTAGAAATTGTAGTCCTGAGCATGACTTAGCAAAAATGACAATGACTCAGCGAAAAAAGATTACCACTAAAAAGCCACTGAAATTCGTTCCGATGTGGGTACTAAGTGAAAGAAACATTCAAGGGTGATGGTAGACATGAGCATGATTCAGCAAAATGACAGTGACTGAGTGAAAAAGATTAACACTCAAAAACCACTGGAATGGCTTCGGACGTGGGCACTAAGTGAAGGAAACAATCAATGATGATGGTAGAAATCATAGTCATGAGCATGACTCAGCAAAAATGACAATGACTCAGCCAAAAAAGAATAACACTCAAAAGCCACTGAAATGAATTATAACGTGGGTACTAAGCGAAGGAAACACGCAATGGTGATGGTAGAAATTATAGTCCTGAGCATGACTTAGTAGCAAAAATGGCAATGACTCTGCGAAAAACGATTAACACTCAAAAGCCACTGAAATGGATTCTGACGTGTGTGCTAAGTGAAGGAATCACTAAGGATCATGGTAGAAGTCATAGTCACGACCATGACTGAGCAAAAATGACAATGACTCAGCGAAAAAAGATTAACACTCCAAAACCAATGTAATGAGTTCGCCCCGCAGGGGCGTCTGCGTCAGCAGGCGTTTGGTGTGTTGCGACACCACGGACCCGAACACATGGGGGTTGGACCCTCCCGCGCTTAACCAGTGCGTGGCTTAGCCGTGTCCTGGGAAAAGGGGATCCTGGGGGTTGAGCCGATGCCGAGTGTTCTTGTAACTGCGCCGAAAAAGGGACCGGTAACCTGAACGGTTACCGCCCTTAAGAGTAATCAATTTTTCTAATACTTGTCACCTACAAATTCTAAGCTCACACGCTTAAGTAAATATTTTTAGTGCGTATAAAATGGCTTTCATCATTCATTGGAATTGCAGAGGCCTGGTGCACAATCTAAGTGACATCAAAGACATATAAATAAGTTATCGCCAGTAGCATTCTGCCTCCAAGAAACAAACCTAGGCCCCAAAAATACACATTTTCTTAAAAGTTTCACTGTCGTGCGTAAGGACCGCGAACACTCCAGCCGTCTATCCTGGGGGAGTCGCTATTGTTGTGCAAGGCGGCATCCCTACACGGAACGTTTTACTAAATACCCAGTACGATGCGTCACCCTTTTATCATATAAAACTGTCACCATCTGTTCCGTGTACATCCCACCACATACCCATTTCACAACCCGAGACCTGGAAAATTTAACAGACCAGCTGCCGGAGCCTTTTGTTTTAGTAGGAGATTTTAATGCGCACGGCACCCTTTGGGGCAGTGATAAAACTAACCAAAGAGGGCAACTTATCGAAGACTTCATTTTAACACATAACATTTGTCTTTTAAACTCAGGTGCACCAACATATTTTTCACCAAACTCCCGTAACTTTAGTTGCCTTGATTTAGCCTTTTGCTCACCGTCTCTTTTTACTGATTTTAAATGGGAAGTACTAGACACCTCATATGGCAGTGATCATTTACCTTCCATAATCAAACTCTCACCAACGCTGCCCATTATACTTCATAAACCGCGCCGTTGGAAATTAGAACTGGCAGACTGGTCTGTTTTCACAGAAAGTGCTAGGCTGGAGGAGCTTACTACGACAGACCTAATCATTGATAAAATTAATGAAAAATTTACTGAATGTATTACTGCCGCAGCTGAAAAGGCTATTCCTCAATCTTCTGGCATTGTTAGAAAAAAGCTGAATCCTTGGTGGACATATGAATGCACAGAAGCAAAAAAGAAGCAAAATAAGGCCTGGGGAATGTTGCGTAGATACCCAACGCATAGCAACTTCCTCAATTTCAAACAAGCCAAAGCGAAAGCTCAATATATTCGGAGACAAGCTGAAAAATTGTCTTGGCAGAAATACATATCTACAATTAATAGCACCATCACATCCAAAAGGATGTGGGAACAGGTCAGGAAGTTTAGAGGGGACTACTCATCATACACGATACCCTTACTTACACCTTCAGGCACTCGGACAACACTACAAGAACAAGCAAATATACTTGGGGAGCACTTCTATAATGTCTCTAGCTCGGCGAATTATTCCAACAGGTTCTTAAAATACAAACTGTCAGCAGAAAAGGAGAAATTGCCAACTGCTTGCTGCGTCTAAGGAAGAATAAAATGCTCCATTCACTTTACAAGAACTTACCAGGGTACTGTGTGCTGGTAAAAAAACCGCAGTAGGTCCTGACCGCATCCATTATTGTATGCTTGCACACCTGTCCAAAGCTTCAGTAGATGCACTCCTAAAATTTTTAATAAGGTATTTGCATGTGGAATTATGCCAGAAGATTGGAAAAAGGCAGTAGTTGTGCCTTTTTTGAAAGCAGGTAAACCCCCCACATCCCCAAGCAGCTTTCGACCCATTGCCTTGACAAGCTGTTTAGGTAAATCGTACGAAAGTGTCGTAAACGCGAGATTGACATTCATTCTTCAAACGCAGAACCTAATTGATTTTCATCAATGTGGGTATAAAAAAGGCTGTTCAACGACTGACCACATCGTCCGACTTGAACATGAAATTCGTGAAGCATTCTTACACAAGCAATACTGCCTGACAGTTTTCTTCGACCTAGAAAAAGTGTATGACACTACTTGGAGATTTCGAATCATAGGTGACCTCGCTGGTTTAGGAATCCGTGGCAAAATGCTGAACTGTATCGCTGATTTCATGTCCAACAGAACATTCCAAATCCGTCTAGGCACTGTGCTCTCGCGCTCATTTGTCCAGGAAAACGGCGTGCCACAAGGCTGCATACTTAGCACAACACTCTTTATAGTAAAAATGAACTCCATTAACAAAGTCATCCCCCCCTCTGTTATGCACTCCATATACGTCGACGATCTGCAAATAGCATGCCGCGCCTCAAATCTACCAACATGTGAAAGGCAGCTACAGATCACAATAAATAAACTAATAGAATGGGCTGACAAAAACGGATTCCGCTTCTCTAGTCAAAAAACTGTTACTGTGCTATTCTCGCAAAAACGAGGATTGCATTTAGACCCGGTTCTAAAATGGAATGACGTAACGCTGCCGGTAAAACAAGAATATAAATTCTTGGGAGTAATCTTTGATAAAAAACTAAACTTCCTGGCCCATATAAAAACAACAAAAGTTAAGGCAAATAAAGCGTTAAACATTCTGAAGGTGTTGTCCCATAAACACTGGGGTTCCGACCGAACATGCCTTTTACGTATTTACCGGTCTATTGTGCGTAGCCTTCTGGATTACAGCTGCGTAGTTTATGGCTCAGCTAGGCAGTCTTACATTCGACGACTGGATCCGGTACATAACCTTGGACTGCGACTGGCAAGTGGTGCATATAGAACATTACCTGTCCAAAGTTTATTTGTTGACTGTAATGAGCCCCCATTACAGCAGCGCCGAGCGTTACTTACATTTTCCTACATACTCAGAATACAGTCATCACCACAACACATTTGCTACAACATTGTCACACAGTGCAATTGACGGTTACATTATACAAATAAACCGAACATGATTAGGCCGCTTATCCTGCGATATGAAGAATATTGTCAGGATTATGACATTCCTCATGATGTCCTCCAGGTTACTAAAAAACCACAACGATTGCCCCCATGGCACGACTTCACGCAGTTGTGTGACTGGACACTAACACACCTAAAGAAAAGAGACACCCCACACGAACACATTCTACAAGAATTCTGTGCTCTTCAGCATAAGTATCAAGATTACATGGAATTTTGCACTGATGGCTCCAAAACAAAAGAACACGTAGGTGTGGGGGCCGTAACAAAAAATTGGGAAGCAAGTATTCGATTACCAATGCATGCCTCTGTTTTCACTGCTGAAGTTTATGCTATATGGGTTGTAGTTAAAAAGATTATCACCGACAAACACAAGAATAGCCATCTACACTGATTCCTTAAGTGCACTAAAGGCTCTTCACCTAAATTCTGAGTGTGAACCCCTGCTAGGGGATATTTTAAACATGGTGGCTTTTAACAAATATGGGAGATCAATTCGTTTCTGCTGGGTCCCAAGCCACGTTGGGATACCGGGAAATGAAGCAGCTGATAGATGTGCATCAACAGCAGCATGCAAAGACATAACATACACAACACTCCCATATAAAGATAGCATCAGTGCGATTAGGAAGGCCTTGACATCAAAATGGCAACACGAATGGAACCACTGTGCAAACAACAAACTACATCTTACTAAACCCGTCCTTGGTGAGTGGAAGTCATGTACCCACCAGGAACGGTTCATTGAAGTAGTTTTATGTCGACTACGAATTGGACACACACACCTGACACACAATGTTTTACTTAGAAAAGAAGACCCACCAACATGCGAGAAGTGCCAGGAACCGCTAACAGTCATACACATTTTACTGACATGTACACACATTGAAACACATAGACGAAAACTTTTGCAAAACTTATACAAGTCACACATACCATTACATCCTGCTTTAGTTTTAGGAGACAATCCCCTAGTACCATTACCTGACGTGCTTAGATTTTTAGACGACACCGGCTGTTTACACAAACTATAGATCAACATTTTAGTTTATAACACCATGCGTTTGGCGCAGCATAGCCTGAGTCGCTTTTGCTCCACTAAACCCCATTTAACTAACTAACTAATGAGTTCGGATGGGGTACTAGGTGAAGGAAAAGCCTACGGATGTTGGTAGAAGTCATAGTCGTGACCGTGACTGAGCAAAAATGACAATGACAGCAAAAAAAGATTAACACTAAAAAAAAAAAAAACGGAAACGGATTCGGACGTTGGTACTAATTGAAGGAAACACTAAAGGGTGGTGGTAGAAGTCATAGCCATGAGCACGATTCAGAAAGAACGTCAATGACTCTGCGAAAGAAGATTAACACTGAAAAGCCACTGAAATGGATACTGACGGTGTACTAAGTGAATGAAACACTTAAGGATGATGGTAGAAGTCATAGTCATGACTATTACTGAGAAAAAATGACAATTACTCAGCAAAAAAACATTAACACTCAAAAAACAAAGAAATGGGTATGGAGGTGGGTACTAAGTGACGGAAACACCAAAGGATTGTGGCAGAAGTCGCAGTCATGAGCATGACTAAGGATTTCACCTTAAGGTTACTTAGGTGTAGCTAAAGGGACACCTGAGGACTCATGACATGAAAGTCACGACATGCGTGTCATGTAGGTCATGAAAGAGCCGCCATACTTGGTGCTCTCATGGTCGTTTTGTTAACTTTAACAGTTTTGTTGGCGTTTGTTGGCAGTTCGGCAGCGGTGAATCTTGAGCACACAACTAATGGTTATCTGCTTTTGCAGCTGATCGTTTTCGTCGCTGGATTTGCCACGCACGTGGAAGAAAGTGGTTGACGCCTACTAGATTCAGGAGCAACATCGCTCCGGCCTTGCAACGCACTTCTCGGACACTTACGTGGTTTCCTTGGCGCCTTCTCTACCATAAGAGGGCAGCAGGACAGCACGGCTGGCTTAGAAAAAGCGGCGGATCGACGACCAGGCTTGCAGTTCGGCAGCAGTGCATCTTGAGCACACAACTAATAGTTATCTGCTTTTGCAGGTAAGCGCTATACGTTCGATTTCCTCTCATTAAAATTTATGCACTGCTGCCGAACTGTACCAAACGGCATCTGAAACTTATCTGCACTTTACTCCCGTGTAATACTGCTATAGCCCAGAAACCCGATGTCAAAAAAGGCTGTGGACGATTTGGCACTGAATTAATTAATGAACTCAGAGAGATAAGAGACAGTCTAGAAGAACTAAAAGAATTGAAACAGGAAATTAAGGACCTGGGAGCCTTGAAAGAAGTAATCCAGGTCGTTGTAACAGAAAACAAGGAACTTAAAGTGGAAAATGCTAAGCTCACGCGAAAACTGGAGGAGCTTGAAACGTACCAGCGTTCCAACAACTTAGAAATAAAGGGTGTTCCTGTTGATGCTGAGCCGATAACTATTATTAAGAATATTGGCGAACTTGTTGCAGAGGAAGTGCAAGATTCTGATATTGATGCATGCCATAAAGTACCCACAGCGAAACATAACGAACAAAACATAATGGTTCATTTTGTGCGCCGCATCAAGAGGAACGCTCTCCTTGCTAAATCACGAAAGGCAAAAATTAATACCAGAATGCTTGGCCTTTGATGAAACTCGTCCAGTTCTTTTTAATGAGCACCTGACAAGACTAGGTGAACAGTTACTGCGAAACAAAAGAAGAATCGGGTTGGTTGGAAATATGTGTGGACTACTGAAGGGAAAGTAATGGCCACGAGAAATGATATGTCTCCAATTCTGCATATTTTCACCTTTGAAGACATCAGCAAAATGATAACCTAATATCTTTCTTTTCCTTTTCTCGTGAGAATAATTTTTTATGGGTTTGAGTCCAGTTATGGCTTTAGTCGATAAATGTCTATATCATGATTACGTTTCATTTGAAAATATATCTGCCGGTTCACAAAAACATATTTCAATCTGTCATTTAAACACCCAGAGTATAAAAATAAGCAAGATAAAATTGAAGAGTTGCTGCAACAGTCGAAAACAAGTCCCGATGTGTTTCTTTTTTCTGAGACATGGTTATCTGATAAGGACTACCCCATACGGCTCGAGAACTACGCTTATCACGGACTAAACCGTACCTACCCAAGAGGTGGTGGTCTAGCAGCGTATGTACGAACTGATATAAAATCGGGAAAGATTGCAGATTTCTCGCTAATTAATCCTAACGTCGAATGCCTCGCTATTCGTCTTAAAGCAGGAGAGAGAGAGAGAGAGTAGATTTTAATGAAGAGAAAGGAGGACATGTCGGCCTGGAGAGCATGTCTCTAGCCTGCTACTCCTCACTGGTGTAAGGGGAAGTGGGAGATACAGGGAGAGGTAGGTGGCAGGTGATTATGATATCGTACAATGAGCTACTATTTACACACGTTGTCCAATACGCGGTTGTGCACTTTTCACAAACTACACGCAGGAGTAGTGTTGTCTACACAAAATGTCATCGGACAAACACATTTCGCGCACTGCACACTGCACAGGCCCTAGCGACGACCGTCTAAGCCCGTCTCACACATAAAGTTCAAAATTGATCTTATGGTGCGCTGGGCATGATCGACGCTTTTCCATGCGCCTAAATCCTAGGCTTTCGAAAAGGGGTGGGAGCCCAAAGAGTCAACACTACGCTTTAGTGTCCTTCGCTCGGCCGCATATTGAGGGCACACGCAAAGTATGTGTTCTATTGTCTCGGGAGTGTGACAGACGCTACAATCAGGGTCCCGTTCTCGTCCAATCTTGAGAAGGTATTTGCGAGTTTACGCCACACCAATCCGTAATCGATGGATTAGTGTTTCCTGGCCTCTCCACATCAGAAGTGGAAGTCGGAATCGCAAACCGGCGTCAAGTCTATAGAGGCGCTTTTGCCGATGTTCGGGGTTGTCCCATTGTCGCTCCAGAACGCAGAAAACAAAACAAGCTCCTGGAGAGAGAGAGAAAAAAAAAAAAGGTCCCCGGCAGTGATCCACGGAAACCGCCCGACCTCATTTATTAAGACACATGAAATGCCACGCGTGGGGCAGCGCCTTGCTGATGCCAGGAACCGCAGGAGGCGGCCAGTTGATGGTGGGCAGCTCTGCGGCATACGGGTGGCTGCAGGACTAAATAGAAAAAGAAGAGAAAAACAGGAGAAAAGGGAAAGACCAAGAGAGAAATGCAAGAAGTATGACAGACAGGAAAAGAAAACACAGGAAGAGGGTAGAAAGGGGGAACAGTAAACGATGACGATGACGCATGCAGCTTAAGGCATCGGCCACGGGGTTCCCCCCGCCATAGTTGGCATAAACAGTGGCGATGGCCAGAAACAACCATGCAAAAGTAATATGTGAAAATATGAAGATGAAAGTGAAAGAGAAAAAAAATTAAAAGGCGTCAGGCAAAACAGCTGGGGCGGGAGGTGAGGTGGGGACTGACCGAGCTATAAGAACGGAAAGGCGAAAAGCAATGCGCGGGTTTTCCTCGAGCGCAGTAAAAGTGGGTAAGTAGGTGGGGTGATGGAAGCAACCCGAACTGCACCACGTTTTGATGGAGTTGTGTAGCAAGGCGTTGATGTCATAACGGCAAAAGGGAAGTTTTATAATCTTCCCGTCAGTGTGCGCCATTTTATTGCGATAGCAATTATATGGACACTCAAAAGCAGATTTCTGCCGTCGCCGTCGCCGTCGCCGTCGCCGTGAGGTTCCGTATGACGTCAATGGAGATGAAATCGCCGCCGCGCGCCGAACGCTGTATGTGCGAGTGAAAGGGCGCGAGGGGCGCGCGCTTTCACGGGGGTGAACGCACGGCGGAGAACAAACGCGCGTTCTGCGCCGTGCTCCCTTAAGGGCTGCAGAAGTAGGCGTCTCTTTCCTCCTTTACAATCACCATATATGTAGAGCAAACGCGCCTTCTTCCGACGCGCGAGAGGCCGTGGGGGAGGGGGGGGGGAGGGAACGGAGGCGACGTGTAGCTGCGGCACCAAGTGCCTATTTATATAAGAGGCTCCGGCAACAGTCACCAACGCCGCACGCATTTTGAGCGAACGCGGGCAAAACGCCGACGGCGTCGACAACAGTTCTGCGTGTTGCCGGTGCTGCTGCATGTCCAAGTTTGTACAGCTGATAAAGCTAATATTATTACTCCGTATAGCTCTCTACAAATTTGCTATCGCAATTGATGCTTCGCCTTTCAGGTGAAACTGCGACAACTTTTTTGCTTCCGCGTCAACCTGCTCATTTCCGGCTATTCCACAGTGGCTGGGAATCCACTGCAGTGCAATGGTATGTCCGGATTGAGACGCCTTAGTAAGCAGAGCCATGATGTCGTAGATTAGAGGGCTATATGCGCTTCTGGGATTCATATAATTGCTTATGAGTTGCAGTGCCGGTTTTGAGTCGCAGACCACTGTCCAGTTAGCGAGGTTTTGTTGTAGTATGCAGCGGACTGCTTCTCGAATGCCGGTCAACTCAGCTGCTGTAGACGATGTTTTGTGTCCTATCTTGAACAGCTGCGTAATCCCCATTGCAGGTACCGTGTAAGCTGCCGCGGGAGAGGTCTGTGTAACAGAACCATCTGCAAAAAGTTGTTGCAGTTTCACCTGAAAGGTGAAGCATCAATTGCGATAGCAAATTTGTAGAGAGCTATAAAGAGTAATGATATTAGCTTTATCAGCTGTATAAACTTGGACATGCAGCAGCACCGGCAACACGCAGAACTGTTGTCGACGCCGTCGGCGTTTTGCCCGCGTTCGCTCAAAATGCGTGCGGCGTTGGTGACTGTTGCCGGAGCCTCTGATATAAATAGGCACTTGGTGCCGCAGCTAAACGTCGCCTCCCTTCCCTCCCCCACGGCCTCTCGCGCGTCGGAAGAAGGTGCGTTTGCTCTACATATATGGTGATTGTAAAGGAGGAAAGAGACGCCTACTTCTGCAGCCCTTAGGCGAGCACGGAGAACGCGCGTTTGTCCTCCGCCGTGCGTTCACTCTCCGTGAAAGCGCGCGCCCCTCGCGCCCTTTCACTCGCATTCTGCAGCCCTTAAGCGAGCAGGGCCCAGAACGCGCGTTTGTTCTCCGCCGTGCGTTCACTCCCCGTGAAAGCGGGCGCCCTTCGCGCCCTTTCACTCGCACATACAGCGTTCAGCGCGCGGCGACGATTTCATCTCCATTGACGTCATACGGAACCTCACGGCGACGGTGACGGCGACGCCGACGGCAGAAATCTGCTTTTGAGTGTCCATATAATTGCTATCGCAATAAAACATCTTCGGTATATCCGTACTTGTAATCAATGTAGGATAACGCGAAATGTTTGAGACCCGCAAGCGGCATTTTCGACTTTTTAGTTATTCCGGGGATCGAGATTTTTACCGTCGGTCCAGAGTGGAGCTTCCGGTATGCCATGCGGTGCGAAGTCCGACGGCAGTAGATCCCGTTGCGACAATACGGCTTCTGAGTAGGCGGTGTCCGGCCGTATACTTGTGACATTTGTTAGTGGATAAGTCCAAGATAAGTCTCAGTCGATGGTGACTCCGAGAAACTTATAGTGGGCTACCGAAGGTATAATCTTGCCATCAATCATGACGGGGTAGCAGGCCATTGACTTCCGCGTAAATGCCATGGCTACACTTTTTGTTTGTGAGAGCTGAAGTCCACGACTATTTAGGTATTGCGACGTTATTGACACTGCACGCTGTAGCTTCGTTTGTATTTGTTAAAGCAGGAACAGTTGCTGTAATCTACAGGCCACCCTGTGGCAACAAAAAATGCCACAGTTTCGCCGTAAGGGCGAAGCAATGAATGCGATAGCAACACAGCAATGTCATACGAAGTAAGGTGAGTGGCTTTGGTAGCAATATGAATTGTAGTAAACATGAGCTGATTAAGTAAGCAGGTGTGCTGCGGCGTAAGTCGACCGACATGAAGAGAGACTCGATGACCACGAGAAGGCGCCTGTGAAACGGTGGTGTTGATGAGAAGCGCTTCCCGTGGGCAGCGCGTGCGAAGGGACAACCTGTAGCGCTGCACTACCGATCCGGGCAGCATTGCATGTGTAGCGTGCGTTGGAAAATGTGGCCCGACTATTACTAACTGAATGAACAAGCGTGGTGTGAGCGCGCACAAACAAACACGAATAGATCACACTGAATGACTGCAGACAACGACTGTCAAAACGCTGGCAGCAAGCATACGCCGCAGCGGGCGAAGGTACGTGCGGTCGATCGCTTCAACGGAAACTGAGCGGCGAATGCACGGCGCATAAAGGTCAGAGCTGTGTGGAGATAAGAGACGGTGCGGGCGAGCGACGAGCGCGGTTGTTGGCAAAGTAGAAGTGCGCCCCCCCCCCCCCCCTCTCCCTCCGGCGCTGGCTTCCTAGGTCCTTGCTTGCGCGTGGGAGATTGCGTGCGTTCGCTCTCCGTGATAGCGGGCGTCCCCGCACGCTTCTGCTCGGGCATACGGTGCGCGGCGAAGATTTTATCTATATGGAACCTCACGGTGACGGCGACGGCGACGTCGACGGCAGAAATCCGGTTGAAGTGTCCATATAATTGCTATCGCAATAAAAGGAATTCTTTTCCTTTATGGATAAGCTGCTATTTCATCTCAGTGGGACAGGCAAAATGTTCGCCATACTAGGTGATACGAACATAGATATTATGGCTGAAAATACAATAACAAGAGAATATACCCAGTTGCTGTACTCTTACGCATACTCGAATAGTATCACCCTGCCAACATGAGCAACTGCACATAGTTCCACCTTGTTAGACGTCTGTATCACTAATGTGCATCTTCATCCTGTGACTGCCGATGTCATGTCCTCAGACATAAGTGATCATCTTCCAATCTTTTGTTTTCTGCCTTGTTCCGAGAGATACAAGCAAAGTTCTCCTGTGTATTCCTATCGCCTCATTGATATAACGACACTAGCCCATTTTTCGCTCTCTTATCCTTGAAAAAAACTGGGAATCCGAGCTAACCGAAAGTGACCCAAATAAGGCATGCAATTCATTTTTCGGCAAACTAATCGCATGCTACGATATTGCCTTCCCACAACATAGCGCTATAAGACGACCCAAAAAATTAGAAAGCCGTGGATAGATGGTGTGCTTTTCAGAAAAATTAAAAATAAAAATAAAATGTATCATACATTTGTTAAGATGCGAGACATAAATCAATTAGCCAAATTCAAGGAGTATCGAAACCAAGTAAATTCAGAATTAAAAAAGGCAAAATAAAAATATTATGAGAAGGTATTCTCGCGCATCTATACGAATCCAAGAAAAGTTTGGTTGGAAATTAAGAAGCTATCTGGAGGAAAGGCTATCCCTCAAGACTTACAAATACCTTCTGTAAACGGTACTCTTGCAGATGATGAAGCAGTCACTGCCCTAAATACTCACTTTGTTCAATGCTGTACCAATATTTCTGCCGAATATCCAGTAGAGATAAGACATACTGTTACGAAACAGACCTTACCAAATTCGTTAATGTTATTTCCGGTAACACCAGACGAAGTTGAAAGCGTGATCACTAACTTTAAATCCAACGCTGCTGCAGGAGTCAACGGTATCATGGCATCCCCTATAAAATATGTGTCTGACATCATCTCTAATGTCTTAGCTCACATTATCAATAAAATGTTTGAATCCAGAATTTTCCCTAGCAAACTTCAAATAGCCCGAGTTTGCCCGATTCATAGAGGTGGCGCAGACCATAGCGTAAACAATTTCCAACCTATATCGATACCATCTCTACTGTCGAAACTTTTTGAAACTGTTCTAAATTCACGACTGGGGGGTTTCTTAAGGAAATATGGTATTATCAGTGCGACCCAATATGGATTTCAAAAAATAAATCATGTGAGGATGGCTTTTAAACATAAAACATCAAATACTGCAAAATATTGGAAAACGTTTATACACGGTAGGTTTATTTCTGGAGCTGCGTAAGGCGTTCGACAGTGTAAATCAGTGTTATGCTTCTGTCCAAACTTTATGATTATACGGTATACGTGGTACGGCATTAGATATTATGAGGAGTTACTTAACGGATCGTTGCCAGTGTGTTTCATTCAATCAGGCGACTTCTTCACTTCTCAAAATACACACTGGCGTACCACAGGGATCCATACTTGGTCCTGTATTATTCAACCTTTATATTAATGACCTTCCATGCATTTCTTCCTCACCTAATATGATAATGTACGTGGATGATACTATTCTTTTCTTTGCAAATTCTTCCCTGCGATGCATAGAAAAAGAAATGGATGATTACTTGAATTTATTATCTAAATGGCTGTACATAAACAAACTTCAATTGAATGTCAACAAAACTAAATATATCATATTTAAACCAATAAATAAACCATTGCCTATTAATATTATTGTTCTATTTCAAGCAAAGAGGATTGAACAAGTAACATCGCAAAAGTTTTTGGGGGTATGGTTTCAGGAGAACCTCGCCAGGGACAATCATGTCAACAAGCTGAGCAATCACCTTAGTAAAGTAGTAGGCTGCCCTGTATGTATAAAATTGGTGATCTAATACCATTATGGCTAAAAAAAGCAATGTATTATGCCCTTTTTTACTCGAAGCTAACTTATTGTGCCTTGATATGGGGAACAACGACAGCAAAAAATTATGGAAAGTTAATAAACTTGCGAAAACGGGTAGTCCGAATTTTTGAAAACTACCACGGCAGGCTCCGAGACCTACCCACACAAAATCTGTTTACCAAACATTCATTGATCCGAGCAAATCATGTTTTCTATTATAGATTACTCTTACACATAAAATAACACAGAGTACATGTTGTCAGCCTACCCATTTCTCCTCATCGATAGCCATTACGCAATCAAATCAGAACAACACCTTTCACGCGTACTAACTATGGACGGCAGGATCTAAACTATCAAGTACCTAAGCTACCAAACATCGTCGAGCAAAAAATTGATTTTTATGCACTCCATTTTAAAGAATGTATAAAAACCTTTCTCTTACATTCTCAAATTCATTATGAATAGAATGCCATTGCACTAACATTTTGTTAGTCCGCGATCACATACCATACAGATGAACGTACGGGCGGCGGGCTCTTTTCCTTGAGGCCATGCGAACTATATATTATGGAACTTTCGTTTTTAATCCCTAATAACATCGAAATCAAGACATTTAGCTGCTTTGCAGTAGGGTGGTGGTGATGATGATGTGTACAGGGGGGGGGGGGGGGGGTGAGCCTGGCAGACCTCGCCGCCAATTGCTCCGACTGAGTGTCACTTTCTGCACCAAATATGTCGCCATGTGTCCAGCAGTCCTGTCTCTCGCAGAAATGTGAGCAGAATGCGCAACACTATCACTGCAATTTTGTTACTGGCGAGCGTGGTTGAGCTTGTCGGCTGCTATAGCAGACGCCAGGAAAAGGAAGCTGTCGAATGGGGTTGTGCCAGGATTTGTCGCATGAATTATGGCCTCGACTACATATGCATGATTTGCGATCATGCTATCAGTTCACCGCATGTCTTTCATTTCTTGTCGTTTATTGAGAGCTTTGCTTTCTCCTCGCTCTCATACGACACCGTAAGTTAAATGCGCAGGCATTATATGCACCCTCATGTCAGCGTAAGAACTTTTTCGCTAAGAAATTGCGTACGAACAGCGCAGCTGAGTTAATTCCGCCCCTGTTTTTTTCGCGCATGCGCATAGGTTCCGGCGGAAGAGTTCCTGCGCACAACGGACGGGCGGATTTTTGTTTCGCCTAGTCATATACAGCGTCGCTGTAATACAGTTAGGATCATGCGGTTCAAGCTGACCAAGAATAGTTCATCATTGCGTGACCGAAGGGCAAGGTGATCGCCTCCTTGTCTGTATATTATTAATGTTGTAACAACTTTTTTGGAACTAACAAAATCTGAATCTGAATCTGAAAGTGGCGAAGATCTCACCAACCAGTGATGAGGCTGAGCGACGGGTCGGTGATGGCTGTAGCCGGCGGGAGCCTTCAGAAGTAAAGCGGCAACTGAATGAGTTGTCCTTGCTAGGGACCTGCTGGAGCTGATCGGCACGTTTAGGCCCAGCAACTACCGTTAGACGTTGGTGGCTGGCTCCCGTGCGCCTCGGCAGCCGCCGTTTCGACACTATACACAAGGGTGACGCCGACTGTACGTCGATTATCAGGTGCATGCCAGCTCATCTTGATGACATTATTGTCGGAAATGTACCGGGTTCACGGAAGCTCAGCAGCGAGACAAAACGTGAAAAGAATGGCTTACGGAAAATAAATCCGCCCCGAACTCCGTAGCTTATCGAGAAAGCACCATAAGAGAAGACGATTCTCGGTATTCAAGAGCCCAGAACTGCGGCCGAACTCATCCATTGTCATTTTCATGTCGTCGATATTGACTAGAAAAGATGCAATGGCAGCCAAAAAGGAATACAAGACCTTAGAGGCTTGCAAGAACAAACTCGATCAAGTTTTCCCGGGCAAAAGGCAAATGTTCCATTCCTTTGCAGTACAAAAGGGAGTGTTGTACCGCCATTACCGGCTACCTTCCTGCAGAAGGGTGGAATAATTGGTGGTGCCTCAAAGGTTACGTAGCCAAGCACTCACTCTTGCGCATGAAAGGAATAAAGAGAATGATTGATCGCGTTCTGGAATCCTTCTACTGGCCGGAAATCTAAGAGGAAGTAAGGATGTAAGTGAGCCCTAGCGACGGCGGGCGTGCCAGATGACGGATCCAAAGAGCAAACTCGGCCACTGGTCGGAGCGTTGAAGATGTGTTGTCCAGTTAGCGAGCCGAGCCACCATACCTTCACCTAACCAGGCGACCAGACAACAATCCGTGAACTATAAACTTGTGGACTCTTGCGTTCGTGGGCTGAAGGCCAGCGGTCGAGTGCAGGCACGACCTAGCCGACAGCTGCTCGGCCAGAACGCAACTACAGCCGGCCGAATCCCCCTTCCGATTTCGATGCGGAACTGGTGTCCCCTCAACCTGCTGTACACTACCTTCAGCCAGCCATTTACGACTCGTCGCTAAACTCCATCGTTCACTTCCTTGGCCGCTTACCTCATCGCCTCCCCGCCATCAGTCAACAGTGAACTGGTTCAGCTTTGACGATACTGCATGTACACGCTGAAGATGGGCTATATGACGCCACTTTATTTGATAGTTTCGGAATAATGCTGGTTATAACTGCCTGGCACGCTGGCACGCCGAGAAACACCTGGCACGCTGGTGTTCCGTATCGCCCGCTCTTCTCCGTCGAAGCACGCTCGTGACGTGGCGTCGAAGCTACAGACACCGGACGCCGGCCCTTTCGCTCAATGAGCCATTCGACGCGTTCACATCAAAATAAAAAGATATCACAGTTTCGCCAGAAGGGCGAAGCAATGAAGACGATATCAACATGTTACAATATTACACGAAGTGTAAGGCCCGGATTTAGAAATGCTCCTAACCTTAGACCGTTTCCCTACCTTACGCAAGGAGTCCTTCATGCTACCTAAACGTTAGGCGCCCTCAGAAGGCCAACACGAATTCTAAAAGCTTCCTTTCACCTCCCCTGCGGAAGAAGCGCCTCATCAAAGGAAGTGGAACGTTACAGGCTTCTGGTTTCGAGATTACTTACGAAAAATGATAAATATTTGTAATGAATGGCCAAAGTAAACTTCAGCGCTGTTAGAATTGCATTTCTAGTTCAATACCAGTGTAGAAATTCCATTTCTTTCGTTAATGAGGTAAAAATAGCTAAAGAAGCAAGCTCAGTCTCGAAACTTTGGCAGAATCTGACAGTTCGGTTGGTCAGGCGTTGCTTTCTTTTTTTTTCTTTTTTTGGCCTGCGTTTTGTGCGCGCGCGCGCGCGTGTGTGTGTGTGTGTGTGTGTGTGTGTGTGTGTGTGTGTGTGTGTGTGTGTGTGTGTGTGTGTGTGTGTGTGTGTGTGTGTGTGTGTGTGTGTGTGTGTGTGTGTGTGTGTGTGTGTGTGTGTGTGTGTGTGTGTGTGTGTGTGTGTGTGTGTGTGTGTGTGTGTGTGTGTGTGTGTGTGTGTGTGTGTGTGTGTGTGTGTGTGTGTGTGTGTGTGTATTTGCCATACCGGGCAAAACTTAAGTCACGGAGGAAGGAAAATTTGCTGTGGATTAACTGAGTTATGCCTGGGTGTGCGTAGCGAGTGGTACGGTTAATCTTATTGTTTAGCTTGGTTCTCTCTACGGTTACATCTTTATCGTTTAGCTTCGTATGTCTGAATGTTTAGGTTTGGTTGTTACCTCTCGTTCAGTTATGGTTACATTAAAGGCAGGCAGGCAGGCAATGAACTTTATTTTAGGTCCTGAGGAGCGACTCCGTGAACCCCTTACGGGGGAGGAGCCACCGCGGGCCGCTCCCACGTCGGCACGGGCAGGCCGTGCCTGACCGCCGCGTCGCGGGCCCTCTGGACAGCCCGGAGCTCAGCGGCGAGGTTGGAGCTCTTGAGCGCCTCTAACCACTCTTCTTCCGTGGTGAGATTATCGTGGTGCCGTAACGAGGGACACCGCCAGAGCATATGTTCTAAAGTGCAGAAGGGATCGCCGCAATCCGGACAATCGGGCTCGAACGAGTCCGCGTACTCTGCGGACACTGTCTAGGCGGGATAGGACCCGGTCGGCAGCAATGCGAAGTGTAGAAGACTGAGGCTGTGGAGAGTTGGCGTGG